>NC_052154.1:195377472-195416856 GCF_902713615.1 Scyliorhinus canicula | reverse complement strand
GGTAATGTCCTCAAAAAATTCCACTAAATTAGTTAGGCATGACCTGCCTTTTACGAACCCATGCTGCATCTGCCCAATGGGACAATTTCTATCCAGATGCCTCGCAATTTCTTCCTTGATGATAGATTCCAGCATCTTCCCTATTACCGAAGTTAAACTCACTGGCCTATAATTTCCTGCTTTCTGCCTACCTCCTTTTTTAAACAGTGGCGTCACGTTTGCTAATTTCCAATCCACCGGGACCACCCCAGAGTCTAGTGAATTTCAGTAAATTATCACTAGTGCATCTGCAATTTCCCTAGCCATCTCTTTTAGCACTCTGGGATGCATTCCATCAGGGCCAGGAGACTTGTCTACCTTTAGCCCCATTAGCTTGCCCATCACTACCTCCTTAGTGATAGAAATGAGGCTATGACAGGTGAGGACCTTGAGAGGATTGCTATCAGTCGCTGGCATGTTATTTGTGTCTTCCACTGTGAAGATCGACCCAAAAAACCTGTTCAGTTCCTCAGCCATTTCCTCATTTCCCATTATTAAAACTCCCTTCTCATCCTCTAAAGGACCAATATTTACCTTAGCCACTCTTTTTTGTCTTATATATTTGTAAAAACTTTTACTGTCTGTTTTTATATTCTGAGCAAGTTTACTCTCATACTCTATCTTACTCTTCTTTATAGCTTTTTTAGTAGCTTTCTGTTGCCCCCTAAAGATTTCCCAGTCCTCTAATCTCCCAGCAATCTTTGCCGCTTTATATGCTTTTTCCTTCAATTTGATACTCTCCCTTATTTCCTTAGATATCCACGGTCGATTTTCCCTCTTTCTTCCGTCCTTCCTTTTTGTTGGTATAAACCTTTGCTGAGCACTGTGAAAAATCGCTTGGAAGGTTCTCCACTGTTCCTCAACTGTTCCACCATAAAGTCTTAGCTCCCAGTCTACCTTAGCTAGTTCTTCTCTCAACCCCTTGTAATCTCCTTTGTTTAAACACAAAACACTAGTACAAGTCCATACATCCCTGAAGTTGGCAGCACAGATAGATAGGGTGGTGAAGACATAAATAATGCTTGCCTTCATTAGCCAGGGCATAGAATATAGAAGCAGGCAGAACTTGCTGAACCAATTAGGCTGCAGATGGAATACTGCGTGTAGATTTTCACGCCACACCACGGAAGGACATGAAGGAGGGTGAAGAGGAGATTCACCGGGTATTGCCTGGAGTGGAAAGTTTCAGCAAGGAGAGACTAGATAGGGTGGGCTAGTTTTCCCTGGAGCAGAGGAGGCTGAGGGAAGGGATCTGATAGAGGTGTGTAAAATGAGAGGCAAGATAGGGTAGATCAAAGACCCGAGGGCAGAGGTTTAAGGTGAGGAGTAAGTGGTTTGGAGGGGACCTGAGGAAACAGGTTTTCACCCAGAGGGTGGTGGAAATATGGAGCGAGCTGCCAGAGAGGGTGGAGGAGGCAGGAACTCTCACTACATTTAAGCAGGATCTGGACAAACACTTAAAATCACCAAGGCAGAGTAGGCTACGGACCAAGTGCTGGTAAATGGGATAATTATAGATTGGTGTTTGATGGTCAGCATAGATGTGGTGGGCCAAAGGGTCAGTTTCTGTCTGTATGACTCCGAGATGGCCTTTTAATGACAAATCGACAATTTTTCATGGTCATTAGATGGTTAATTCTAATATCACCATCTGCCATGATGAGATTTGAACTCAGGTTCCCAGAGCGTTACCCTGGATCTCTGTCCAGTGACAATACCGATATGCCACTGCAGCCCCAATAAAACAACCTCTACCATCTCAACAAACTGTCTCAAAGAAAAAGCACCATCTATAAACCAGTATGGAGTTTAGCCATATCTGCCCAAAACAAAAATGGTCTGTCACATATTTCTCAACCAAATAATTTTCATATTTGCAAATGCGAGCTTGCTGGGAACTGTCTGGAGTCTGGAACCTAATTTCACATTGTACTCTTGAAGATTTCATTAGATCGGAGGTCCAAAGGGATCATAGAGTTTAAAACGAGGATGAAAAGAAAGTAGTTAAAATGAAAAGTGGTTATTTCTCGTGTTTTACTTTTCAAATTAAACTAAGAGGACCAATAAGATCAAAAACACATTGCAGCAGCTCCAAAACATTGACAGTCGTAAATCAGAAATTTCAGATAGACTGGAGACCAATAAATTCTCCAAATCAGATTGGCTAAATCCTCCGGTGCTTAAGACAGGAAATAGGAGATTCCCAGAAAGCTGGGGAGGGGAAATAAACAGCTTTTATACTGAATGAAGCATAGTGTTGTTTTGACTTGACAAGTTCAGATGGATTTGCTTGCTCTCCGAACCATATTCAAAACCAAAACTGAAGCACGCACATCCAAACATAATTATAACAGCCAACAAGACTTTTTAAAGAAGGCTTAGATTTTGCTCGAATCTTTTTTTGGTTGAGATAATGGCATCCCTAATTAATCTTGGGGACAGGGGAGAAAGAGAGGGAAGCGGATTATCCAGGATACCCCAAATGTTAAAAGGCTTTGGTAAATAATGACAGGAGACGGGCATCTGCAACCCAAGGCCAGGAGGTCTCCAGAGCAAGACCAGAGCTTGAGTTGTTAATAGGGGAAAGGAAAGGAAGCTGAAGCAAATTGTAAGAGAAGAGGTTTCACGGTGAGGAAGTGGGAGGCACGGCATTCCAATCGATCAGTTTCTGGTTATATCTGTGACCAAGGTAATTAGATTCACAGGCACCAAGCTGGCAGAGGTGTAGAGGAAAACAACGCTGCAACTGCCAAATTTTACAAAGGGAGCTCAGCGGGGTCTACTTATGGGAAATTTGAAATCAGACAAATTCATGATATTACATAATGGAGCAAAAGAGAAGCGACACGAGGACAGCAAGGTGTCAAGGGAAGTGGAGAGAGATCTAGGGTGTGAGCTGCTGCATTGCTCATGGCTAACTGAAGAGATGGCAAAATAAAAAACCCACAAAGATGCCGGGATATACAATCGAGAGTTGAAATCGGCAGAGGCTACACCAACGCTGTGCAGTTTCATGCCACACCCAGAGTACTGCAAATTATTGTGTGGCACATTGAGGCCATTCAGGCCCTGGAAGTGATTGCAGAGGACAGCAACAGCACTGACCCCGGTGCCGGAGGAGGGAGCTTTGGAAATGTGCCCAGATAAATTAGGATTTTTCAACCTGAAGACATTGCTGGATTGCCGTAGGAGTTGACAACATATTTATTCAAATAGAAAAGTAAACAAATACGCTCTTAGGCTTGGACAAAAATCAACAGGGCACAGGTTCAAGGTTGTAGATGGCAAATTTATGGATTTCATTGGGACCATTAATTAACACAGAGGGTAGGGTTACCAAGAAGGTCAGTACATTGGAATTGTGGAGTATCAGATAGCCCCTGATAGGAAAATGGCAGGTTTTCATACTTGAAGGGAGGGGTAAAATGTGCTGAAATAGTACTGGAGCCCCTTGGGAGATTTTATTCCCTTCTGGTTTGAATGGAAACTCAAACATCAACATTTAAAGGATTCAGCACTAGCACACATTTGAATAAAATGATAGCAGCACAGTCAATGTATTGCATTGAAAACCTAACCAATGGTCTGGGTTTATATTGGCACAGATATCAAACAGATCCAATAAACAAGGCCTTACTTGACACAGGGCAAAGTAAAATTTCCCAAGGTGGTTTGTTCATAAATGGTGTCCAGCCCCTACACCAGAGCCACACATAAAACTTTACCCCAAAGATGCCGTCCACAGGAGCGAAAGGACACTTTTGGACAGCAGGGGAGCCATTCTGATTCACAAATTGACGGACGCAGCAATCATTTCATCACCCCTGTGCTCATTGACTTATACTGGCTCCTGGTCCAGCTCGACCTCCATTTTCAACCTTGCTTGCAAATCCATCCAGGGCATTGTCCCTCTCAATCTCCAACCCCCTACAGTCCTACACCAGGGAGGAATCCCTACGCTTTTCCAAATGTGGCCTCTTCAGCATTCCCAAGGCTAATTGTTCCTGCATTAGTGGTCATGGCTAGGCCATCAGGTTATAGAACTTTCTCCCCAAAGCTCTTGACATCTTTACTCCCCCTTGAAGACATGCACTGTAACCAAAATCTTGATTGGAGATTAATGAAATGAAATGAAAATCGCTTATTGTCACAAGTAGGCTTCAATTAAGTTAGTGAAATGCCCCTAGTCACCATATTCCGGCGCCTGTTCGGGGAGGCTGGAATGGGAATTGAACCATGCTGCTGGCCTGCCTGGGTCTGCTTTAAAAGCCAGCGATTTAGCCCAGTGTGCTAAACCAGCCACCTTTCCTAATAAATGATTTTATGAGGCTTGATGTCAAATTTTGTTCTATAATGCTCCTGTGAATACATTTACTAGATTAAAAGGTGGCACATAAATGAAAGTTGTTGTACTAAATTATACAACACCTTGTTAAAACAAGCATCAATAAAACTTAATACATTTATTCTGGCATGCAGTGTAGTCATTAATTTTGAAGGCCTGAATGAATGAGGAGCAATCCATTCAGCCCCTCAGGCTTGTTCTACCATTTGATAAGGTCATGGCTGATTGGATTGCGGCTGAACTCCACTGTCCCATCGACCCCCATATCCTTTGACTCTCATCAACAAAAATCTAACTCACTGAAAAATATTTAATGAGCCGATTTCCACTGCAAGATAATTTTCACAGACTAACCACTCAGAAGAAAAAAAGTTCTTCTCATCTCGGTCTTAGGGAGACTTAGACCTGCGTCCCCCAGTTCTGGTCTCAGGCAGAAACAATTCTCTCACTATCCAGCCTGCCAAGTCATCTCAAGATCATAGAGAAATCAACCCAAATTCTTTACACCAATCACTAAATTAGTTAGAGTAGCCGGGCAGAACAACATATTTTAAATTATGTTTAAATTATAAATCGGTAGGTAGAATGGGCATTTGATATTTGCCTCATTCTTGTCTGGGTATTCAGGAAAACCATGAGGCTGTCATTTATCATGGAAATCGTGTCAGCCAAACTTCCCACTTGTACATTCCCTGCCCATTGCACTATCGTCTGTGCCAAATGCAATGGTTACAGAACACTGTGGCCTCAAGCCACTGCCATGCACACCAGCTGCATTGCAAGTGTATCTCATGCACAACTCACATTATTTTTGTTTTAAAAATACTGTATTTCCAGCTAGTATCTAGTTACTGCGAGAGTCAAAAACTCTGTGCAATGTATCTGCTCATTGTATCTGTATAGTTCTGCCTGTTCAACAAAGAAAGCAGATACTGACGTACATCCCCAAAATTGGCAATGAACTAGCTCATGCAGTCGAACTGGGCACTGAAACATCAGTACTGGGGAAAATTCTAGAATCCATTATCAAAGATTTTATAGCAGAACACTTAGAAAACAGTGGCAGGATTGGACAGAATCAGCATGGATTTATGAAGGGGAAATCATGCTTGGAACTCTGAGGATGTAACTAGCAGAGTTGACAAGGGGGAGCCAGTCGATGTGGTATACTTGGACTTTCAGAAGGCTTTTGACAAAGTATCACATGGGATTATGGGATAGTGTATTGAGATGGATAGAAAACTGGTTGGCAGAGGGAACAAAGAGTAGGAATTAATGGATCTTTTTCAAATTGGCAGGCAGTGACTTGTGGGGTACCACAGGGATCGGTGCTGGGACTCCAACTATTCACAATATATATTAATGACTTAGATGAAGGAACAAAATGTAATATCTCCAAATTTGCAGATGACACCAAGTTGGGTGAGAGTGTGAGCTGTGAGGAGGATGCAGAGATCCTTCAGTGTGATTTGGACACGTTGAGTGACAAATGAATGGCAAATGCAGTATAATTTGGGAAACGTGAAGTTATCTACTTTGGTAGTGAAGGCGAGAAGGCAGACGTTTCTGAATAGCCATAAAATTAGGAGGGGGAGATATGCAATGAGATCTGGGTGCCCTCATACACCAGTCACCGAAGGCAAACATCCAGGTGGTAAAGACTGGCCTCCATTGCAAGAGGATTAGAATATAGAAGCAGGGATGTCTTGCTGCAATTATACAGGGCATCGGTGGGGCCACACCTGGAATATTGTGTTCAGTTTTGGTCTCCATTTCGGAGGAAGGATGTTCTAGCTATAGAGGGAGTGCAGCAAAGGTTTACTAGACTGATTCCAGGGATGGTGGGACTGACATATGAGGAGAGACTGAGTTAGTTAGGATTGTATTCGCTGGAGTTCAGACCAATGAGGGGGGATCTCAAAGAAACCTATAAAATTCTAACAGGACTGGACAGGGTAGATACAGGAAGGATGTTCCCAATGCTGGGTGTGTTCAGAACCAGGGGTCACAGTCTGAGGATATGGGGTAAACCATTTAGGACAGAGATGAAGAGAAATTTCTTCACACAGAGAGTGGTCGGCCTGTGGAATTCGTAACCACAACATTGCATGTTTTCAAGAAGCAGTTAGATATAGCAGAGCAAAGGGGATCAAATGATATGGGGGTAAAAGTGGGATTAGGATTTCGAGTTGGATGATCAGCCATGATCACAATGAATGGCGGAGCAGACTGGAAAGGTCGAATGATCTCATCTCCTCTCCTAGTTTCCATGTTTCAAAGTAAAAAGCTGAGAAACATCATGTGTATGTAGAAGGGAGGGGAGGGAGTCATAAATATCTGTAGTAACAACGCTGCTTGGTAATGAAGTAAGTGTGTTTACTTCAATGACATGAACAGCTCAACGGAGGAGTTTAAAGCTGAAACAGAACTGGCCAGATTGATTTCTTACAGGTGCCAACACTAACCAGGAGTTACTTGTAAAACATAAACTCTAGGAATGCCAGGTTAGAAGGACTG
This sequence comes from Scyliorhinus canicula, assembly GCF_902713615.1. NCBI lineage: Eukaryota > Metazoa > Chordata > Chondrichthyes > Carcharhiniformes > Scyliorhinidae > Scyliorhinus > Scyliorhinus canicula. Next base: position 195,409,955 of record NC_052154.1, on the reverse strand, counting down.
CAAACTGGACTGAATACTTTTTAATTCTTCAAACATAATGGTCGCGATGGAAACGTGGGGTGGGCAATCAGGGGACAAAGGAGCAACAGGTCTCTCTGGGTAGCTGCTGACTCCAGAGGTAGCATTATTCTCTGGCGGAATAGAGTCATGACAATTGAAAAAAGGGTCCATCGAAATAACTCCTTGCCTACACGGGAAGAATAAATCACATTGATCTAACTTGGGACAAAAGATCACAAACCGCATCTCAACCAGATCCAGAACTTCACCCAATTCAGATTGCAACACAATCTCTGCCTGAATGCACTTGCCAGATGGAGGATTGTGTTTCTATGGAATAGATACAGAGTTGATAATCGGATTGATTTTAAAAACAGGAAGCATTTGAGTTACGAGAATCATATGAAATTAACGTGGTTGCCATGTCCACTTACAATGACCTCGTCGGGTGGTCCCACTCCATTTAGCTGCTCCTTCCCAGCCGGGAGCTGGCTCCCCGGATCCTTGCCGGTCGGGATCTGGGTCCCTGGATCTTCGTCGGTCGGAATCTGGGTCCATGGATCCTTGTCGGTGGGGATCTGGGTCCCTGGGTCACTGTTGGTCAGTGGTTGTGTGGCTGGCTCCTTGTTGGTCAATGGTTGGGGCGCTGGGTCCTTGTTGGTCAATGGTTGGGTGGCTGGATCCTGTCTGTTTGGAGATTGGGTGTTGGGTTGAGTTGCTGGAACGGCCCCATTCGCAGTTTGCTCGGTACCAACACTAAAATTCTCAGTTGGATCAGATGCCATTTCCCCCAAATTGGGATCTTGGTTGGGTTGGTTTCTTTCTCTCCCTACCTTCTCAAATTGCCATGCTAAAAGAAAAAGAGGATTCCCAACTCAACCTGACGCGCTCAAGCTCTCTCCTTCCCAGGAGCTACTGGAAAATTATCTCCCAGTCAAAGCAGCTCTAATATTAGGTGCTGGTCATCAGAGGGGTTTTTTGGGAAGCATCCTCGGTGATCCAAGATCCTGGAGCGGCCACGTCTTCACCGCAGAGCCCAGCACACTTGACAAAAGGTGTGGATGGAAATCCCAGTCACTGAATCCTGCTTCTTGCGCTTAATTGAACAATTAGCATCTGTTCATCATCCACCCACTTGATTAACAGGGCAGGTTGCATTCCTCCTGAGAGCTCCTGGATAACGGGCTTTGCATTGCAAAGATCACAAACACAATCACATCGCACCCTGCCAAAATAAACCACCAAACTAAACCAGCCTTTGCAGCCTTTAAACTTTACAAAAGGGCTTTTGCGTCAATTTCAGGACATTAACTTCTTCACGTCGCTTTCTTGGGGAAGTCCTCAAACAATGAAATTGCTTTTTTTGCTCCTTAGCCGGGACCTCGGTTGCTTTGCAACATGTTATTATCCAGTTAGCTCCTGATTAAAAACAAGGTTAGAGCTCAGTGCCTGTCACCTGATGCTGTTATTCTTTACACCATGTCAACACCTGTTGTACTCCATAACCTGAGTCACATATCCTTCAACTCCCCCACACCGACAAAAAGTTCATGCCGGCATCGACACAGGTAAATAAACTATTGTGATTCTCCCCAGATACATTCAGAATGTCCAAAGTTACTCCCAGAGACACTGACTGTCCCACATGTCCCAGGTGGAGAGATTTTTTAAAAAAACACACCTGCAAAAGTGGTTAAACGCACCGTAATTCCTCTGATTTTGAGAGCCAGACTTTCTTAGCTGTCAAATCAAACAGTTGCCAAGCTGTCATCCTGATATTCACGGAGAGCCCATGGTGGAGAGGCTGGGTAAATTGAGCCTGTGCGCTCTGGAGATTTGAAGAATGGTCTTATTGAGTCAGACGAGATTCTGAAGAGGTTTGGCAGGGGAGACACTGTGGAGGTGTTTTCTGGCTGGGGAATGGAGAACACAGGGCATAGTCTCAGGATAATAGGCAGATCATTTGGGACACAGAAGAGGGGAAATTTCCTCACTGAAAGGATTCGGAATCCTGGACATTCTCTGCCCCAGAGGATTCTGGATGTTACATCATTGATTGTATTTAAGGCTGAGATTTGTGGTCTCTCTGGGAATCGAGGAACAGAGAACCAGCTGGGAGAGTGGAATTGACATGCGAGATCAGCAATGATCATGTTGAATGGTTTAGCCTCATTTCTATTTCAAATATTCTTACGTATCGGCAGCAATCCTGAAACAAGATACTTTGGACAGTCAAAGACAACCATTCTAATGACCACCATGGTGGTCACCTCCAGTGACCACCATGAAAATTCCTTGGTCCGACCTTCCTAAGTCATCGAAGAATCGCTGCTCTGCTTGAACTTTTCCACCCTGAACACTGCTTTGTATTTCTTGCCATGTTTTCTGAGCCCCACATAAACAGAACACAATGTTGCTCGGAGAAATCCTTTGCAACGCGGTAGCATTGGAGGGAACACAAGACATACCCACTTTTAAAGAATTAGCTGCCCTATGATAAGTGTTGTCCAGGGTGAATGTTGGTGAATGGGTGTGGATGACTGAGTGAATGGATAGGGTGGGCAGTTGGGTAAGTGGACAGGGTGGCAAGTGTGTGACATTATATGTGGGTGATGTAGCAGATGGGTAAGATGGTAAATTGGTAGGGTGGCATGAGGGTGGGGTGGTAGGCTGGTAATGTGGGTGAGGTGACGTGGTAAATATATAGGGTGGCAAGTGGCTAGGGTGGAAGGTGGATCAGGTGGTGGGTGGATCAGGGAGCAGTAAGAGTCAGGGGTATAGTCTGGTGGTCAGGGGTTAGTCAAAATGGTCTGGATTGGAAGTAGTTGGGTGGTGTCAAGTCTGGGGGTCAGCAGGGTTGTACGATGGACGGGGGTAGTTAGTCAAGATGGTTTTGGTTGGAGGTAGTTGGGTGGGGTCAAGTCGGGGGTTAGTCAGGGGGCAGGAGGTAGTTGGCTGGTGGGGAAGGGGGTTAGGAAGGATGGTTTAGGTCAGAGGTCATTGGGTTGGGTCAAATTAGGTGGGTAGTCAAAGTCAGGTGAGTGTTCAGGAGAGGTTAGTCAGGATAGCTCAGATAGGGATAGTTGGGTCAGGGAAAGTGGCAGTGGGGGGTGATCGATGGGTCAGTGTGAGTGATTGGGAGGTTAGTTCTGTAGTTAACCAGGAGTTCGACTAAGTTAGTTGCACAGAATTATCCTCAGTCGCCAACCCTAGATCCAGCTCCCAGAGAGCAGGGGATTGCCCATCGGAAGTGTAACTTCCCAGCCAATACCCACAGAGGTCAGTGTGTCAGGACTTCCATTGATTGCGATGCACATCATACATCATATATCGTATGTCTTGTCTCCAATCATCCAGAGACCGGAAGGTGTAGGTCATGGTATTATTCCCTCTTGCTTCAAGACATAATCAAAACACTTTGATATTGAGCTCCATGATTTGGAAGTCAGTGGAAGCAGATTTAATAACAACTGTAAAAAGGGAATTGAATATATACATGAAAGGGTATCATTTTCAAAAAGCATACAAAGTGGCGAGGATTAGTGGGAAACCAAGGGATTGGGAAGCCTTTAAAAGCGAGCAGAGGACACCTAAAAAAACAATAGGGGGGGGGGGGGGGAGAAGATGACGTATAAGTATAAAGTAATATAAAGGAAGATAGGAAGAGTTTTTTTCAATATATAAAAGATAAGAGACAGGCAGAAATAGACATTGGACAACTGGAAAAAGTGGCTGGCAAAGTAATAATAGGAAACAAAGAAATGGCAGAGGAACTGAATAGTTACTTTGCATCAGTCTTCACGGTGGAAGACACGAGTGGGATGCCAGAGAACCAGGGGGCAGAGGTGAGTGCAGTGACCATTACTAAGGAGAAGGTTCTGGGGAAACTGAAAGGTCTGAAGGTGGATAAGTTACCTGGACCGGATGGACTACACCCCAGGGTCCTAAAAGAGATAGCTGAAGAAATTCTGGAGGCATTGGTGATGATCTTTCAGGAGTCACTGGAGGCAGGAAGGGTCCCAGAGGACTGGAAAGTGGCGAATGTAACACCGCTGTTTAAGAAGGGAGGGAGGCAGAAGACAGGAAATTATAGACCGGGTAGCCTGACTTCGGTCATTGGTAAGATTTTAGAGTCTGTTATTAAAGATGAAATCCCAAAGTACTTGGAAGTGCATGGTAAAATAGGACTGAGTCAGCACGGCTTGTGAAAGGGAGGTCGTGTCTGATAAATCTGTTAAAGTTCTTTGAGGAGATATCAAAGAAGTTAGACAAAGGAGAACCAGTGGACGTGATTTATTTAGATTTCTATAAGGCCTTTGACAAGGTGCCACATAGGAGACTGTTAAATAAGTTAAGAGCTCATGGTGTTCAGGGTAAGATCCTGGCATGGATAGAGGATTGGCTGACTGGTAGAAGGCAGAGAGTGGGGATAAAGGGGTCTTTTTCAGGATGGCAGCCGGTGACTAGTGGTGTGCCTCAGAGGTCTGTGCTGGCACCACAACTTTTTACAATATACACTAATAATCTGGAAGAAGGAACTGAAGGCACTGTTGCCAAGTTTGCAGATGATACAAAGATCTGTAGAGGGGCAGGTAGTAATAGAACATAGAACATAGAACAGTACAGCACAGAACAGGCCCTTCGGCCCTCGATGTTGTGCCGAGCAATGATCACCCTACTTAAACCCACGTAACCCGTATACCCGTAACCCAACAATCCCCCAATTAACCTTACACTACGGGCAATTTAGCATGGCCAATCCACCTAACCCGCACATCTTTGGACTGTGGGAGGAAACCGGAGCACCCGGAGGAAACCCACGCACACACCGGGAGGACGTGCAGACTCCACACAGACAGTGACCCAGCCGGGAATCGAACCTGGGACCCTGGAGCTGTGAAGCATTGATGCTAACCACCATGCTACCGTGAGGCCCCTCAATGAGGAATCAAGGGCTGCAGAAGGATTTGGACAAGCTAGGAGAGACGGCAATTAAGTGGCAAATGAAATACAATGTGGAAAAGTGTGAGGTTATGCACTTAGAAAGGAGGAATTTAGGCATAGATTATTTTCTAAATGTGGAAATGCTTCGGAAATCAGAAGCACAAAGAGACTTGGGAGTCCTTGTTCACAATTCTTTTAAGGTTAACGTGTAGGTTCAGTCGGCAGTTAAGAAGGCAAATGCAATATCAACATTCATGTCAAGAGGGCTAGAATACAAGACCAGGGATGTACTTCAGAGGCTGTATAAGGCTCTGGTCAGACCCCATTTGGAGTTTGTGAGGAGTTTTGGGCCCCATTACGAAGGAAGGATGTCCTGGCCTTGGAAAGGGTCCAGAGGGGGTTCACAAGAATGATTCCTGGAATGAAGAGCTTCTCGTATGAGGAACGGTCGAGGACTCTGGGTCTGTACTCATTGGAGTTTAAAAGGATGAGGGGGGGATCTTATTGAAATTTTCAGGATACTGCGAGGCCTGGATAGAGTGGATGTGGAGAGGATGTTTCCACTTATTGGAAAAACTAGAACCAGAAGACACCATCTCAGACTAAAGGGGCGATTCATTAAAACAGAGATGAGGAATTTCTTCAGCCAGAGGGTGGTGAATCTGTGGAACTCTTTGCCGCAGAAGGCTGTGGAGGCCAAATCACTGAGTATCTTTAAGACAGAGATAGATAGATTCATGATTAATAAGGGGATCAGGGGTTATGGGGAAAAGGCAGGAGAATGGGGATGAGAAAAATATCAGCCATGATTGAATGGTGGAGCAGACTCGATGGGCCGAGTGGCCTAATTCTGCTCCTATGTGTATGGTCTTATTTTCAGGACTATATGAAAAGAGCAGGGTGTGGGACTAATAGTTTGTTCAAAGAGCTGGCTCTGGCATGATGGGCCGAATGGACTCCTCAGTGCTGTAAGTTTTAAATATGCCTTGGGTTTTCCTCTCCACTATAAATAATTAAATTTATAATATTCACAAGGTTGTCCTGTAATGTACTCCTTAAAAATAACTCAACAATACCAATAACATCACTATCTGCATGTCCATGAAGGAGCTGGGATGGAATGTTGCATGGTACCGTGGCACTCAATGAGTTCTTGAGTCACCTTACTGATACTCATGCTGCAGAAACATTGAGACTGCATTCCCCATCTATCCGCAATGCAGAGGACGCAGCCTGATTCACTATGTCACCTCTATTCTTCACTAAGCATGCACATTTCTGGTGCACGGGGTGAGTAGGTCACGGAAAGTCCTAACGTCCCCACCCCTAACCCTGGCTAAATTAGCCACTCACTATTCCAGTGTATAAATTAGCCACTCACTATCCCATGCCGACACTATAGTTAAGAAAACCCACCAACCACTCTACTTTCTGAGAAGACTAAGGAAATTTGGCATGTCAGCTACGATCCCCACCAACTTCTACAGATGCACCATAGGAAGCATTCTTTCTGGTTGTATCACAGCCTGGTATGGATCCTGCTCTACCCAAGACCGCAGGAAACTACAAAAGGTTGTGAATGTAGCCCAGTCCATCACGCAAACCAGCCTCCCATCCATTGACTCTATCTATAATTCCCGCTGCCTCAGAAAGGCAGCCAGCATAATTAAGGACCCCACGCACCCCGGCCATACTCTCTTCCACCTTCTTACGTCAGGAAAAAGATACAAAAGTTTGAGGTCACGTACCAACCGACTCAAGAACAGCTTCTTCCCTACTGCCATCAGACTTTTGAATGGACCTACCTCGTATTAAGTTGATCTTTTCTCTACACCTTGCTATAAGTGTAACATTATATTCTGCAGTCTCTCCTTCCTTCCCTATGTCCGGTATGCATTGTTTGTACAGCATGCAAGAAACAATACTTTTCACTGTTTACTAATACATGTGACAATAATAAATCAAATCAAATCAACTCAAAAAGGTCAACGTAGTCTTTGGCCTTTGATGTGTGCCTGGTGATGCTGGAGTGCAGGCATGTGGTGTTCCTCAGGGTTGTCCTGCAGCCTGTGGCATTAACTGCATCATTAAATCAACCTGACAAGTTGAGTTACTGCATGCTTATTTTAGGATTGCACTGCGGACAGACCGTGCATGTTCTTGTTAATCATGTCCTGCTTCTCACAGTAGGGACATTTATTGACAGAATTATCTGTTTGTGTAAAACAGGATACAATAGCAGACCCTGCTGTTCCATCAAACACATCCTCAGATATAACACCTCAAGACACCAACCTGAGTAATCAATTTATCATCTGGCTTTCATTTTCCAACAGCAACACATGAGGGTACGTCTTGTGGTGCACAGGCAGCGGCCCTACCTCTGGGCTCCAGGTTTGAATGGGCACAGAAGGTGCATTCGTAACCTGGTCAAACAGGTTGATTATCAGCCTGTAAACCAGGGGTGGGCAAACTTTTCCGTGCAAGGGCCACATTCAGAAATTCACAATTTTAAAGGGCCGCATAGTATATTAAGTAAAATAATTAATATTTAAAATAGCCAAAATAAAAGGTTTTTAAAGAAAAAAAAAGCAATTAATTTTTATTAATTAATATTTTAAAGTAGAAACTTCACATGAAACACATGTTGTGCCGAGCAATGATCACCCTACTCAAGTCAACGTATCCACCCTATACCAGTAACCCAACAGCACACCCCCCCCCCCCCATTAACCTTAAAATTAAAAAAAAAATTAATTTTTTTTTTTTTTTTTTTAAATTACTTGATCTTGGTGGGCCGCATAAAGACCTTTGGTGGGCCGCATGCGGCCTGCGGGCCGTAGTTTTCCCACCCCTGCTGTAAACCCTTTCAATAGGCCTGATTGTAGGTGGTAAAAGTGGTGAGTTTCCTGGTCTGTCGCACTGCCAGCGGCAAACCAGCTCAGACCACATGCGTCCCACGCCATCGGGAACTTGGCCCATCGGGGGCAGAGCATCGCATGTGGGCCGGCCGATGAGGCGCCAACGGACTTGCCACTGCGCGTGGCGCACATGACAATGACACCGGTTTGGAGGGGGCGAAGAGTCGCAAACCGGCATCAATCTGCTGGCGGCCCAGATTCTGGCGTCGGATTCGATTCTCCGTCAGCTACGATTCTCACCAACATTTACAGGTGCCCCATAGAAAGCTTTCTTTCTGGTTGTATCACAGCCTGGTATGGATCCTGCTCTGCCCAAGACAGCAGGAAACTATAAAAGGTTGTGAATGTAGCCCAGTCCATCATGCAAACCAGCCTCCCATCCATTGACTCTATCTATAATTCCCACTGCCTCAGAAAGACAGCCAGCATAATGAAGGACCCCACGCACCCCGGACATACTCTCTTCCACCTTCTTCCGTCAGTAAAAAGATACAAAAGTTTGAGGTCACGTACCAACCGACTCAAGAACAGCTTCTTCCCTGCTGCCATCAGACTTTTGAATGGACCTACCTCGTATTAAGTTGATCTTTTTTCTACACCTTGCTATAACTGTAACATTATATTCTGCAGTCTCTCCTTCCTTCCCTATGTACGGTATGCATTGTTTGTACAGCATTCAAGAAACAATACTTTTCACTGTATACTAATACATGTGACAATAATAAATCAATCAAATAATAAATCAAATCAAATCAAATCAGTGATAACATTATCATTATGCAGGGGATTCAAAATCATAACTACACAGTGCCTCCAGTCAAAGTGACCAAGTATTAGACACGTGCCTCACAGTGCTATGAACCAGATTGACTGAGCCAGCAGGCTATAAAGATCATTCTACTTCCTCCAGGTTTTATTAGCCAGATTCATGAACAACTATTATCCCACTTGCTCCACAATGCCACCAGTTGTCTAAACCCTATGGTCTTTGCCATAGACGCCATTATCTGTTTGCCATTATCTTGGCAGAAAACTAGGGAACAGAAATGCAACAAAGGTCCTGGGCGGAATTCTCTGACCCCCCCCCCCCTTTCGGCCAGCCCCGACGCCAAAGGCCGTTGGTGCCAGTTTTGTGGCGGAAACCACTCCGGTGCGGGCCTAGCCCCTAAAGGTGCGGAGAATTACGCACCTTTGGGGAGGCCCAACGCCAGACTGGTTGGCGCCACTCCGCTACGCCGGGACCCCCTGCCCCGCCGGGTAGGGGAGAATTTCAGCCATATTCCAATGTGTGGAATAATTGATTCTAAGGGACAGATACATTGACAATCAAAACTGACTTTGACTTGGTATTCTGGGCTAAAATGGGGGCAGCATTGTGTAACACCGCCGTGTGAACTACAAATATCTCCTGAAAAGGAGGAGGCGCCCTGTCCAAATGTTAAAAATGCTTGCCTGTAAATTTGGGTTGAAGATGGTGATCAATGTACTACATTGCTACTGGTTGTAGAAACCTTTGAGTAAAGCAGTGAGCACATGGGTATAAACTAAAGGTTAAACAGTCGCTTGGCAATAATAATAATAATCTTTATTAGTGTCACAAGTAGGCTTACATTAACACTGCAATGAAATTACCGTGAAAAGTCCCATGTCGCCACACTCCGGCGCCTGTTCGGGTACACAGAGGGAGAATTCAGAATGTCCAATTCATCTAACAGCACATCTTTCGGGACTTGTGGGAGGAAACCGGAGCACCCGGAGGAAGGACGGGGAGAACGTGCAGACTCCCCACAGCCAGTGACCCAAGCCAGAATCGAACCCGGGACTCTGGCGCTGTGAGGTACAGTGCGAACCACTGTGCGACCGTGCCGCCCATGATACAATTTCTAGTTTAGTGCCCAGGACCTGTGTGTGATCATTTTGTTGGGATAAGTAGCACAATGGCACAGTGATTAGCAATGCTGCCTCACCATGAGCAACTTGGGTTTGATTCCGGCCTTGGGTGACTGCCCATGTGGGAGTTTGTGTGTGCATGGGTTTCCTCCGGGTGTTCAGTTTCCTCCCACAGTCTAAAGATGTACAGGTTAGGTGGATTGGCCATGATCAATGCATGAGAGGGGACAGGGTGGGTGGGCCTAGTTAGGGTGCGCTTTCGGAGGGTTGGTGCCCACTCAATGGGTCGAATGGCCTCCTTCTGCACTGTAGGGACTCTATGATTTTATGTCAATCAAATTTCATTTGTTGGAGGATAAACTCAAAATTGGAACATGGATTTACTCAGCTGTTCCCCAGGGATACCCCTGCATATCTCTGGAATTATAACATTCATATTCGTTTCTTTATTATTACTGTGGTTGATTTATTGATTCTTTCCAATGACAATTTTGTGCAATAACTTATACAATTTGACCATCTGTCTTGTTTTAGAATGGAAATGAGAAAGCTCAAAACGGACCAAATCGTCCCCAGTAAATCAGAAGTCTTCATTTGGACCACAGAAAAGCAAGTATGTTTCCACAGTGGCGATAACTGCGGCATTTGTTGTCATGAGTAAGAAGGATGCACAAACGCTTCGAATAGCTTCAGGTTATTTGTTCGACGGCTTAAACAAAACAAGTGATTTCCTGATTAGGATAATCAAATATCACAAAAGTAACAAAACTGGTTAATACCGATCCAGTTTCTTGCATTTCATGGAAGTTTACCAGTTTGCAGCACAGAACGGGATTGGGGTATTCAAAATGAGCAAATCAAAATTAAGCCTGTTGCTCTGATCGCACCTCAAAGTCTTTCGTTTTTGTCTGGGGGCGATTCTTCCAAATAATGACTAAGGTCGAATCCTCCAGTCACGCTGCGCTGGAGTAGCAGCACCCCGTGTGCAGCGTGGCTGGAAGAAGCCGGAAAACCCCCCTCCCGGGATCCACTCGGTTCACAACGCCTAGCGAGATTCAACGCTATCTCGCAAGACATTACAAGGGGAAACCCGCCCACACTTTTTTTTAGCAAATCTGCATATTAGTGTGAGGCAGTAAACTTTACTCTAATGTGCGTATTCCCGAGGCACCTGAGGCTCTGGGATTCAATCTCTTCGCCTTGGGAATCATGGGTGAGCGCCGTTCAGCACTGGTCCCCACAAACGGAGAGCAGATGGAACGGCACTCGTGGGATCCCCAAGGGGATTGAGGGCACCCAGCTGCATGCCCTTTGGGCAGGATGGTGCCCTGGCACTGCTGGTGCTACCTGGCTACCCTGGATGTCATCCTGGCACCATAGTGCCAAGGTGCCAAGCTGGGGGTGCCTGGCATGGGTGTTGGGGAGGATATGGGGGGGGGGGCATCCCATGTTGCGTTCGTGCTGGGGGGAAGGTAGGCGATTTGTTTCACAGGTCTCGGAGATCGGGACCCCATTTTTAAATGGCGTCCCGATCTCTCACTACAACAGGGTGTTCCGGCGAGTGGAGCTCCCCACTGTACAGAACAGGGCGATGTGTGTGGTCTCGGCCGCGCATTCCCCGTCCGGGTGCCTTATTCAAAGTGAGTTATGTTAAATAGCCATGTGCGTCTCGGCACTGCGAGTGCCGGGATACACCCGGCTAAACGTGCTCTCTCAGGGACTTTGTTCCCTTTTGGGAAGATCGCGTGCTAAGGATTTTCCGGCCTCGCTGTTTCTCAGCAGCGGGAGGCGGTGCGAGGCTCTGCTCCTGCTCTGTCAACGGAATTCCCAGTGAAGCCAGCCACATCGCAGGGAAATCTGTGGGCGGGGTGCGCTGCCATGGGACCAGCAAATCCAGTTGCCAGTGAACGGCCAGAACGTGATCTTAGGCAGGAATACCGGTGAGAATCCCGCCGGATGGTCTGGCATAATTCCCATCGCAATTCGCCCACACTTCGGGGTTGATTCTTCGCCCACGCCACGCCAGCGACCTGAAATCCCCACCCAAGGTCAATGGACCTTTACAAGGACGGCGTCCCGTTGGTGGCTGGGTTGCAGTGGGCAGGGCGGAGGAATCCAGCCGTCAGTTATTATTTTGCAGCTAGGGGAGTTTCGCACTGAATTCACCCACACTTCCCATTTTTCCTGCAGTGGGGAACTGAAGACGCCGGCAAGACCGGCTCCTCAGAGATCAGGGCACTGTTTTTAAAGGGTGCCCAGATCTCACAGTTAAGATGAAGGTCCCCACACCTCCACCCCACGGACATTGCGATGCCCCGCAGACATGGGCAACACCCCCAACACTTGACGACGGAGGGGCAACATTCCCCATCATTAAATGTCCAGGCATGATGGTGACCCGGCCCCACCCTCATTATCCTCGTTGGCATTTGGGCATCGCCCCCCATTCCCCTCGCACCACCCCCCCCTTCCCCGAAGTGAGCATATCCTGCCATGGGTTCACTGAGGACCTTCCATGCACCTGTTTCAGGGCCCCCAGTCCACACACCCTCTATATGCGACCTCTTCACCGCTCTTCATACCCTTGCTCCAAGTCTCGCCCTCAGGCCCCCCCTTCATGCCCCCCCCATTAACCCCCACCCTTTGTGCCCTCCCTTCATGGCCCCCTTGTTGCCTCCCCTTCAGGCCTCCTCCATTCAGGCACACCCTTCATGCTTTCCCTTCAGCTCCCCCCCCCCCCCCCCCCCTCCCCCAACCCCTTCATGGCCATGACCTCCCTCAGGTCCCTACCCCATGGCACTGCTCCAGGCTGTGCCAACCTGACAGTGCCCAAGGAATCCATGTTTGCACTACCAGGGTGCCTGTACCCCACCACCCGGAGCCCTAAAGCGAGGGTCTGAAATGGGTTGGCCTCTGAGCTCCCCATTGTGGTCATCACGACTGGTTCGGATTTTTGAAACCAGCAGTGATTTGGGCCGTTCTCATGCTGCGCCGGTGAGACCAGCGAAGCTGAGAGACTCCAGCCTCGAAGGGCCTGAACATATTTAAATATGTGAGTCTGGTTCATGTCAAGTGAGGGCTGATCCAGATCGTGTCAGGCACCGCAGGCTGGGAGCATTGCAATTTGTTCGGGGGCACATTCCACATTTAGGGGCTCTCCCGCTAATCTCTGGTAATAGCGGGAGTACGCCGGGAGCAACACCGGGGAAGAATCGTCCCCTCTCTTTCAAATATCGATCCATTTTGTTCTTTAAAAAGAGGCAATAATCTGCATTTTGCCGAATACCAGCAGCAAAATAACCATTCTCTAATAACTCTGTATCAAAAAAGAACAACTCTTTCTCTGTGTTCTCCAAGAAGTTTCCAAATCGACTGCTCCTCAATGCTGAATCCTCAACTAAACAAAATTAGTTATTTTGAAACCTCTATTAAATTAACCTTCTTTGGCAAAAAATAGCTCCACTGTTTTAAATCTCTCCTCATCCGTGACAGACTCATGTTTTCTGTATACAACATTCCATCAGCATTATTTATTTTGATATCTGCCATTCCAGCCATGATTAAAGGAAGTTTGCTGCAGGAGCATTTTCAAGGCGATAATCTTTGCCTGTAAATAGGTTTCACTCAGTACTCCCGTAATTAAACCTTCCCAGAAATCACTTTCAACAAGCTGGTCAACAAGCCAGATTTTATTGTTTGTTTCCTAAATCCCCTTCAGCTCATGGTGTCATCACCCAGAGATGTCTTTCTCCCATTCATAACGTTTTTGAAAAGCGTAGGAGAAAAAAAAGTACTTGTGAAGAGCTTCTTCACCATTTGCTGGTGTTGATGGTGTGACCGTCACAACATCAGTTGGCGCATTTTCTTTAACTCAGAGACAATTCGGAGAGGATCATAGCTTTAGTTAGTCAGATCTTATATTAATTTGGCTATGAACGTCTCTGAAGGGTGCATCTCCTTCTATGTCTAAATAACAAATATTCTGTCATATGGGTGGCACGGTAGCACAGTGGTTAGCACTGTTGCCTCACAGCGCCAGGCTCCCAGGTTCAATTCCTGGCTTGGGTCACTGTCTATGCGGAGTCTGCACGTTCTCCCCGTGTCTGCGTGGGTTTCCTCCGGGGCTCCGGTTTCCTCCCAAAAGTTTTGAAAGATGTGCTGTTAGGTGAATTGGACATTCTGAATTCTCCCTCAGTGTACCTGAACAGGCGCCGGAGTGTGGCGACTAGGGGATTTTCACAGTAACTTCATTGCGGTGTGATGTGACCATCAATTCACTAGAGACACGATTGGAAGTAAACTGTGGTTTTAATAGTCTTACAACTGAGCCTGCCTGCGACCAGAGGAACTGAGAGCAGGCTCACGGCTGCAGCACTTTATACTTCCGGTAGTGGGAGGCGCCATGGGCGGAGCCAAGGGTGGAGCCCTGTACAAGCTCCTCAGCTCCCCCTATGGGCAGAGCCGCGCAACGGCTCACATACAGAACCCACAAGGACATAATACAATGCAATGCAATACAGTGTGAATTACAATACAGTATGAATTCACCACACGGTGTTGATGTAAGCCTACTTATGACAATAATAAAGGTTATATAAAGCTGTGAATATTGAACCTGGACACATTTTATTTACCTGTGCAAATTAACACAGGAAGCTGATGCACCATTGCACGCTCTCTGAGTTTGAAGGCTTTTGTGACCTCTGGACACCATTCGGTGCTGATGACAATCGGATTCTTATTCAATGCCAGTAATGCATGAACGCCAAATACAATTTCAGTTGATTGAGGGCCAATTTTAGTCACAGTGCCATGGCCCGGGGAAGGCACCAGCAGAATGTAGCTATGGCTGGGTGCACAAGTTTAACAAAGGGATCACCCTATAAAAATAGTTCCATGCACCATTTCCTATCGGCTGTCACTCGACTGAAGCCTTGTCAACATCGGCTAATCATAGATTACCCAGGGCACATTGGTTTTAAACAAACATCACCAATGCAATTTCAGTTTGACTGATATTTGTTTCAACAGTGGCCCCGTCATGTGGGATGACACTCTGAGGAGTTATTTTGCGTTAATACTGGCCCAGACAGGGCAGCACGGTGGCACAGTGGTTAGCATTGCTGCCTAAGGCGCTGAGGACCCGGGTTCGAGTCCCGGCCCTGGGTCACTGTCCGTGTGGAGTTTGCACATTCTCCCCGTGTCTGCGTGGGTTTCACCCCCACAACCCAAAGATGTGCAGGATAGGTAGATTGGCCACTCTAAATTGCCCCTTAATTGGAAAAAATAATTGGGTACTCTAAATTTAAAAAAAAAAAATACTGGCCCAGACAATTACAAATCAAAATGGCCCCATTTGCCTTTCAAATTGACAAGAAAAGAGATTAGATAAACTCGATCTGTTCTCACTGGAATGACAGAGGTTGAGAGGCGACCTGATAGAGGTCCACAAGATTATGGACAGAGTGAATAGTCAGATGCTCTTTCCTAGGCTAGGAGAGTCAAGTACTAGGGGTCATAGGTTTAAAGTGTGTGGGGAAAGTTTATAATAGATGTGCGAGGCAGGTTTTTTACACAGAGGGGGGTAAATTTATGGAACGCGCTGCCTGGGGAGGTGGTGGGAGCAGGTACATAATGCACGATCAATTACACAAAGACGAGAGTTGGATACAATCGAGGCTTTATTACACTAAGATGTGTGGCCTCCTACAGCAGCTGGCGAAGTGGCTGCGGTACTGGGAGCACACATATTTATACTCCGCCTACTGGGCGGAGCCAGCAGGCAGGGAACTACCCCCGTACCTGTAGTACAGAGCCTTACCACAAAACACCTACACCGACATCCTCTATATACAATATATACATCAGTGGTGACTACCACATTCACCCCCTGTTAAGATTGAGTCCGGCGGGGGTGGTGGAGAACTATATACAGATAGACTTTTCAAAGTACAGAGAGCAAAAAAATTGAGTCCAGCAGGGTGGAGGGGAAAATTATGTACAGAAGGATGGTGTTTTAAAAGTCCAGGTCATGTTACAGATTCAGTCGGTCCGGAGCCTCGATCTGCCGTCGAGAGCGCCACAGTGCTGGCGGCGATTCCGGTGCCGGTTTGATCTTTGGTGACTCTGGGAGCGTGTCGGAATCCTCTTCATCCTCGGGTGTGGGTAAGGGGAGGACGGATTGTCCCGGGATGGGGGCTGCGGTGGGGTGCGCCGGGGGAGGGGTGGGTGGTGCCGAGTCGGAGGGGGGTGTGTGTGGGGAACCAGCTGGTGCCAGGTCCCTGAGGGAGACAGTATCTTGGCGATTGTCAGGGGCACGCTACGTAGGCGTCCTGTGGGTTGGCGTGAAGTAGCTGTACCTTCTCAACCAACGGGTCCGCCTTCTGGAGTCGTATGTGTTTACAGAGTAGTACGGGTCCTGGAGCTGTGCGGCAAATCAGGAGCGACACCCCGGAGGTGGACTTCCTAGGGAAGGGAAAGAGACGTTCAAGGGTGTTTCATTAGTCACGGTGCACAGGAGCGATCGAATGGAGTGCGGGGCGTCGGAAAGGACCTCCTGCCAGCGGGAGGCAGGGAGATTTCTGGATCGTAGGGCCAGCTGGACGTCCCTCTAAACCGTCCCATTCGCCCTCTCCACATGTCCGTTTCCCCGGGGGTTATAGCTGGTCATCCTGCTCGAGGCAATGCCCCTGTTGAGCAGGAACTGACGCAGCTCATCGCTCATGAATGAGGATCCCCGGTCACTGTAGATGTAGTTGGAGAAACCGAACAGAGTGAAGATGGTGTTGAGGGCTTTAATGACGGTGGCAGACATCATGTCGGGGCATGGGATGGCGAAGGGGAATCTGGAATACTCATCGACCACACTGAGGAAATACGTGTTATGGTCGATGGAGGGGAGGGGCCCTTTGAAGTCCACGCTGAGGCGTTCAAAGGGGCGGGAGGCCTTCACCAGGCGGGCACGGTCTGACCGGTAGAAGTGCGGTTTACACTCCGCACAGACCTGGCAGTCTCTGGTGATAGCCCTGACTTCCTCGATGGAGTAGGACAGATTGCGAGCCTTGATGAAATGGTAAAAACATGTGACCCCCGGGTGACAGAGATTGTCGTGCAGAGTATGGAGTTGGTCCACCTGTGCACTGGCACATGTACCTTGGGATAGGGCATCGGGGGGGCTCGTTGAGCTTACCGGGGCAATACAAAATCTCGTAGTTGTAGGTGGAGAGCACAATCCTCCACCTCAAGATTTTATCGTTTTTGATCTTGCCCTGCTGTGTGTTGTTAAACATGAAGGCTACCGACCGTTGGTCAATGAGGAGGGTGAATCTCCTGCCAGCCATGTAATGCCTCCAATGCTGCACAGCTTCAACGATAGCTTGGGCCACTTTTTCGATGGAGGAGTGCCGGACTTCGGAGGTGTGTAGGGTTCGTGAGAAAAATGCCACGGGCCTGCCTGCCTGGTTGAGGGTGGCGGCCAGAGCGTCTGATGCATCGCTCTTGACTTGAAATGGTAACGTCTCGTCGACTGCGTGCATCGCGGCCTTGGCGATGTCAGCCTTAATACGGTTGAAGGCCTGGTGAGCCTCGGCCGTCAGGGGAAACAGAGTGGATTGAATGAGTGGACGGGCCTTGTCCGCATAGTTTGGGACCCACTGAGCGTAATAATAGAAGAACCCCAGGCAGCGTGTAAGGGCCGTGGGGTTATGGGGAAGGGGGTGTTCCATGAGGGGGCGCATGCAGTCGGGATCGGGCCACAGAACTCTGTTCTGGACCACATAGCCGAGGATGGCTAAGCGGTCCGTGCTGAACACGCACTTCTCCTTGTTATAAGTTAGGTTGAGGAGAGTGGCGGTGTGGAGAAATTTGGCAAGGTTGGTGTCATGGTCCTGCTAATTGTGGCCACAGATGGTGACATCGTCCAGGTACGGGAAGGTGGCCCGCAGTCCGTACCGGTCAACCATTCGGTTCATTTCCCGTTGGAAAACCGAGACCACGTTGGTGACGCCAAAGGGACCCCTGAGAAAGTGGTAAAGGCGGCCATCTGCTTCAAAGGCAGTGTATGGGCGGTCCGCCTTACGGATGGGGGGCTGGTGGTAGGTGGATTTTAGGTCCACAGTTGAGAAGACCCGGTACTGTGCAATCTGATTGACCTATCAGATATGCGTGGGAGGGGGGACACGTCGAGCTGCGTGTACCTGTTGATGGTCTGGCTGTAGTCCACGACCATCCTGTGATTCTCCCCAGTTTTCACCACTACCACTTGGGCTCTCCAGGGGCTGTTGCTGGCTTCGATAATGCCTTCCCAAAGCAGCCACTGGACTTTGAACCTGATGAAGGTCCAGTCCTGGGCGCTATGCTGTCTGCTCCTGGTGGCAACGGGTTTGCAATCCTGAGTTAAGTTTGCAAATAGGGAAGGTGGGTCGACATTTAGGGTTGTGAGGCCGCACACAGTAAGGGGTGGTAGGGGCCCGCCAAATTTCAGTGTTAGGCTCTGGAGGTTGCACTGGAAGTCCAGGCCGAGTAGCAGGGCAGCGCAGCGGTTTGGGAGGACATAGAGGTGGAAGCCGCTGAACTCCACACCCTGGGTGGTGAGAGTGGCGATGCAGTAACCTCGGATCACCACAGAGTGGGACCCGGAGGCCAGGGAGATTCTCTGGTTGGCGGGGTGTACCGCGAGGGAGCAGCGCCTTACCATATTGGGATGAATGAAGCTCTCGGTGCTCCTGGTGTCCAGCACACAGGAGATCACATGCCCATCGATTTTCACGTTGGTGGAAGCAGTTGACAGTTTGTGTGGGCGAGACTGGTCAATTGTGACCGAGGCGAGACGCGGCTGGTCGTCGATGGTGGCACGCGATGAGGTGCCCGGGGGGCATGGGTCCTGGTAAGATTGCGGCGCCCACGGGCCGCACGTGTTGTGGGGAAGACAAGATGCGGCGCCCGATGATCCAGGGGAGAACAAGATGGCGGAGCCCATGGGCCGCATGTGGTGGGGGTCGAACAAGATGGCGGCGCCCATGGGACACACGTGGTCCGAGGAGGGGAAGATGGCGGCGGCCACTGGTCACACGGGGTCCGAGGAGGGGTAGTTGGCGGCGCCCACTGGTTGCACGTGGTCCGAGGAGGGGTAGATGGCGGCGCCCACTGGTTGCACGTGGGGGGAGTCGGAACAATAGCGGCGACTGCGTGGGCCTGGCACACCGTAGCAAAGTGTCCCTTTTTGCCACAGGCCTTGCAAAGGGCGCCCCGGGTTGGGCAGCGCTGTCGGGGGTGTTTAGGCTGCCCACAAAAGTAACATTCGGGCCCCCCCCGGGGTTGGTTGGCTGCCGCACGGCACAAGCGTGGGGTTGGCTGGGGGTGGTCGCTGGTGAAGTCCACGATGGGGCGGCCAGCTGCGGAGTCCACGATGCGCAGGAGGGGTGGGCCACGCGGCCGGGGGCGTAGGCCTGGATGTTGTGCGAAGCGACCGTGAGTGAGAGCGCTAGCTTTTCTGTCTCTGCGAGGTCGAGCGTGGCCCCTTCTAAGAGGCGCTGTCGGATATAATCGGACCCTATCCCTGTGACAAAAGCATCTCACATGAGCAAGTTTGAGTGTTCCATGACCGTGACGGCCTGGCAGTCACAGTCTCTAACTCGGGGAATCAGGGCACGCCAGAAATCCTCCACTGGCTCAACAGGAAGCTGACAACGAGTGGAGAGGATGTGCTTGGCGTAGAGCGTGTTAGTCCGCAGAGCGTAGTTTTCCTTCAGTAGCGCCATGGCTTCCGCGTAGGTCGGCGCTTCCTGGATAAGTGGAAAAACATTGGAACTCAGCCGCGTGTAGAGGATCTGAATCTTCTGAGCTTCCGGAATTGGGTCAGTCCCCGATCCGATGTATGCTTCGAAACAGGCTAGCCAATGTTGAAAGTCCTATTTGGAGTTGCGTGATTGCGGATCCAGCTTTGGCGATCCGGGTTGATGCGGAGGTCCATCTTCTGATAACTTAGTGTAATAAATTGATGCACTATCAATTACACAAATACGAGAGTTGGATGCAATTGAGGCTTTATTACACTAAGATGTGTGGCCTCCGACAGCAGCTGGCGAAGTAGCTGCTGTACTGGCAGCACACATATTTATACTCTGCCTACTGGGCGGAGCCAGCAGGCAGGGAACTACTGTACCTGTAGCACAGTACGATAGCGACATTTAAGGAGCATCTAGACAAATAGGGTGGGAATGGAAGAATAGGGACTCGGTAAATGCATATGATTTTAGTTTAGGCAGGTTCATCATCGGCACAGGCTAGGAGGGCTGAAGGGCCTGTTCCTGTGCTGTATTGTTTTTGTTCTTTGTAAGAGCAGTTTAAATTAAGAAAAACAGAAAATGCTGTCAATACATAGAAGGTCTGTCAGCCTCTGTAAAGAGAAAAGATTGGTTAAAGTTCTGGTTGTAAACCTACACCTCCCCCCCCCCCCCCCCCCCCACGACCTCCCTCAGCAACTGACCCCCTCCCCCCCCCGAGCTCATTAAGATGGCTATAACTGAAAGGATAACAAGTCTTTTCTATTTGCGGACATCGCCAAGTTTATTGTTGATTCAAAGCGTTTAATATTTCTATTTTAGATTTTCAGCAAAGAGAGCAGTTTGCAGAGTTTGAACTCACTGCCCATGCCATTGTATTCCCAGCCACTAGGTGGTATGTGGCAGCAGGCACAAATTGGTGTCTGTCTTTCCCTGTTGTCGCCCAGCCAGAGAGATTCAGAATTTATTATGGAAAAAATGTGCACAATCCCTGGCTGTTCAATAGTACACTGATCCTGGGCAGACTGATAAACTTTCAATCTCATGGGCCGGAGAGCTGGATATAACAAAACAAAGATGAAGTTGCAATCCGTCCTCCCAGCATATCTCTCAGTTTAGATACTGACTATCCGTACGTTGCTACAAATGGAGGATCAGTCTTAGCAAAGAGACATCAACCCTTTCCAAAACCCCAGGTTGACAGTAACAAACAGCAAATAAGAAATAAACACAAATAACAACAATATAGCAACTTTAAAGTAGCAGAATATCCATAGTGCTTCACATGAACATAATTAGACAAAACAATTGCCATTTAAGAAGCAGACGTTAGGACCACGTGACAAGAAGCTGGTTCAAAGAGGTACATTTAAAGGATTGTCTTAAAGTAGCCGACAGAGAGAGGTGGAGCGATTTAGGGAGGTAATTCTAGAGCTGACAGCCTAGAATGCTGAAGTATGAAACTGAACAGGTGCCCGTGGTGTAAGACGTGGGCTGGTTGGACAAGCTGTACTTAAGTTGTGTGTCAGCCCACAGCTGAAACCCACACCTGAAACCCACACCTGACAGATAACTTTGTGGACTTAATATAGCTCTATCTTTTACAATTTGATGGTGAATCCATCAAATTGTAATTTTAAGCGAATTAATTCCTTAGCATCACTCTAACGTGCGGAGTCTCCCCATGTCTGAAAAATCTGGTTGTACTCAGCCAAATGCACTATATTTCCAACAGAAATAGGAGTACATGAGAGGGAAACAGTGGCGCTATTAGCAGAATGACCCAGTGTGTTAACCTCGGGACTCAGGTTACTTGTGAAGTAAGCAGAATAATCTGTCCCCTTGCCCACCAACGCTGATTTCTTTATTCCTCATCTGTCACCGCGCTGGAAGAGATTCTTGGGAAGATGCTGTTGCTCCCGGTGATATTGTTGGATCTGTGCATTAGTGTTTCACCTTATTAAAAGTCTGCTAATTCCACCTTTAATAATAATTTGTGCACCTGTCACTTTGCAAATGCTGTGCTTGGCGAATGTTCGTTTAGTCAACACTCTCACCACTGTGCCAGAAGGTTTTGAGTTCAATTCCCACTTGAGGACTTGAGCACTAAATTCTAGGCTCAATGTGGAGCTGAGGGAGTGCTGAACTGTTGGAGGTACTGCCTTAACTGTCCTCTCAGGTGGATGTAACAAATCCCCACAACGCTATTTTGAAGAACAGCAGGAGAGTTATCCCTGGTCAGCTGTTCGATGTTCATTCCTTAATCAAAATCTTTAAACAACATATTATCGTGGGCGGCACGATAGCACAGTGGTTAGTGCTGCTGATTCACAGTGCCAGGGTCCCACGTCCGTTTCCAGGCTTGGGTCACTGTCTGCACGTTCTCCCCATGTCTGACAAATCTGTTTGAGTTCTTTGAGGAGGTAACAAGCAAGTTAGACAAAGGAGAACCAGTGGGCCTGATTTGTTCAGATTTCCAGAAGGCCTTTGACAAGATGTCGCATAGGAGACTGTTAAATAAGTTAAGAGATCATGGTGTTCGGGGTAAGGTCCTGGCATGGATAGAGGAATAGCTGACTGTCAGAAGGTAAAGAGTGGGGATAAAGGGGTCTTTTTCAGGATGGCAGCTGGTAACTAGTGGTGTGCCTCTGGGGTCTGTGCTGGGACCACCACTATTTACAATGTACATTAACGATCTGGAAGAAGGTACTGAAGGCACTGTTGCTACGTTTGAAATGAAAATAGCTTATTGTCATAAGTAGGCTTTAATTAAGTTACTGTGAAAAGCCCCTAGTCGCCACATTCCGGCGCCTGTTTGGGGAGGCTGGTACGGGAATTGAACCGTGCTGCTGGCCTCCCTTGGTCTGTTTTAAAAGCCAGCTATTTAGCCCAGTGCTAAACCAGCCCCAGTTTGCAGATGATACAAAGATCTGTAGAGGGACAGGTAGTATTGAGGAAGCAAGGGGGTTGCTGAAGGACTTGGACAAGCTAGGAGAGTGGGTAATGAAGTGGCAAATGAAATACAATGTGGAAAAGTGTTGAGGTTAGACACTATGGAAGGAGGAATCTCGGCATAGACTATTTTCTAATTGGGGAAATGCTTCGGAAAGCAGAAGCACAAAGGGACTTGGGAGTCCTTGTTCACGATTCTCTTAAGGTTAATGTGCAGGTTCAGTCGGGAGTTAAGAAGGCAAATGCAATGTTAGCATTCAGGTCGAGAGGGCTAGAATACAAGACCAGGGATGTACTTCTGAGGCTGTATAAGGCTCTGGTCAGACCCCATTAGGAGTATTGAGTAGTTTTGGGCCCTGTATCTAAGGAAGGATGTGCTGGCCTTGGAAAGGGTCCAGAGGAGGTTCACAGGAATGATCCCTGGAATGAAGAACTTGTCGTATGAGGAACGTTTGAGGACTCTGGGTCTGTTGTGCTCGTTGGAGTTTAGAAGGATGAGGGGGGATCTTATTGAAACATACAGGATATTGCGAGGCCTGGATAGAGTGGACGTGGAGAGGATGTTTCCACTTTTAGGAAAAACTAGAAACAGAGGACACCATCAGACTAAAGGGATGATCCTTTAAAACAGAGATGAGGAGGAATTTCTTCAGCCAGAGGGTGGCGAATCTGTGGAACTCTTTACCGCAGAAGGCTCTGGAGGCCAAATCACTGAGTGTCTTTAAGACAGAGATAGATAGGTTCTTGATTAATAAGGGGATCAGGGGTTATGGGGATAAGGCAGGAGAATGGGGATGAGAAATTGCAGCCATGATTGAATGGCGGAGAAGACTTGATCGGCCGAGTAGCCTAATTCTGCTCCTATGTCTTTTGGTCTTATGGTCTGCGTGGGTTTCCTCCGGGTGCTCCGGTTTCCTCCCACAAGTCCCGAAAGACGTGCTGTTAGGTGAATTGGACATTCTGAATTATTCCTCTGTGTACCCGAACAGGCGCAGGAATGTGGTGACGAGGGGTTTCATAGTAACTTAATTGCAGTGTTAATGTAAGCCTACTTGTGAGAATAAAGATTATTATTATTATTGGTGTGTGTGCGAGCTTGCTGTGTGAAATTTGGCTGCCATGTTTACGACTTTACACGGTGCCGACACTACCTTATTGGCTGTAAAGCACTTTGACATGTCGAGTGGTCATGAAAAGGTCCATATAAATGCCAATCTTTATTTTTTTATTGCCTGGACACTAGCAGAGAAGGAGGCCATTTGGTCCATCATATCTCTGCTGTCTCTTTCAGGGTTGTTTAATTAGTCCCACCCCCCTGCTGTTTCCTCATAGCCCAGTAAATATTTCCCTTTCAAATATTTTTCCAATTTGTTTTAAAGTTATTATTGAATCTATTTTCAGCACCTTTTCTGGTCATGTGTTCCCAATGACAGCAACTTGCTCTATTAAAAAATAAATCCCCATGTTTTCTCACGCTCTTTTACCAATGACCTTAAATCTGGGTCCTCTGGTTAATGACCCTTCTGCAGTTTATGAAAACCCTTCAAGATTCTGCATACCTCCATCAAACCTCCCCTTTGCCTTCTTTTCTCCAAGTTGAGAAATTCCAGTTTTCCCACGTAAATATAGTCTTTCATTCCTGGTACCATTCTCATAAATCTCCTGCGCACGCTCCATGGACCTTGACATCCTTCCTGGAGTGTGGTGCCCAAATCTGACCACGAAACTCGATTTGCACCCCATTAGTATAATTTGGGCCGACTGGAGTCACCCGTGTCACAGGAGAGAAACCGCGCTGGTCAGAACACATCTAGACCAACCTGGTTTACATGATGAATGCCTGGGCCATCTCTCCGGAATTCGGGATGGAGGCTTTCAGCAACCTCGGACCACGGAACGTGCAGTGGGTAGGGGTGACATCTATCAGGTGGATCTTCAAGTTTCGGTGTTTTCGAGGCCCATCTTCCAGCCTCGGAGTTTATGGAGTCCATCTTCTATCTTAAATGTCTGGACGCCTTTAAAAATAGTGCCTGCAAATGATGGTAAGTGTGAGCCAGCCAGCCTATCCCACGTCGCGAAGCGTCACAAAGCCCCCTTAATGGGTATTTAATGAGGCCGGGATCACACATTATGGTGTGAATTCCCAGCGGCCTCTGAGCATGATTTAAAAGGTTTGTCCCAAGGGGCATTGTTTAACGCGGCAGGTTCCAAATGGTGTTGTCGGTTCCGAAATAGTTCATTATGCAATATTTTCTTTGGTCTAACATTGCCTCTTTTTGATAAAAAGGAAGCAATCACTTTTGCCAGCAGCTCAATCATGCTCATCATTTTCCATTCAGTCTTAGCTGAAGCTGTAAACACGCTACCACAGACACCAAACCTCATAGTCCTCGCCTACATCCCATGCTACGTCGGCTGCACAACAAAACATACCCCAGTGGCTCAGGCAGTGCGCTAACAGCTTCAACGCTGTTGAAACTTAGAAAAATCACAATTGGAATCTAGATTTTGTTGCATCAGCAAGTCAGAGGGATCGGAGTACACAGTCCTAACGGAGGAGTGGATATACTGAGTTCCCGTGAATTATGTTTCACTCTCTCACGTTTTCCACAAGCATGGAGGGAACATATGAAAAATAGTAACTCTGAGTGGGAGCCCAACTTCAAATCAGTCAACTTGCAATTAAATCTGTGTTTCATAATTTTAATACATTTTTAATGCATTGTAAATAAGAAATTACAGCATGAAATCTTTACAGAATTATCTTACAGCAGTAATGTCAGTTATCATTGGGAAAACCTGCTCCTGGTGATTGTAAAATGATGCATCGTAGGAGAGGCTGACGAAGGAATAAAGGTGTGCTTCAAATTTCAAAACAATCGGGAAGTTGATTTTTCTCGGGTTAGGTCTGAGCTGAACTCCCTGTTTTTTTCTCTAATTTTATTGGTGTTAGATTTGGCATTCTTCCTGGCTCTGGGACAGCCTGCCAGTGCCAACCTGTCATTTCCAGGGTGCCTGGCTGGCACCACCAGGATGCCAGGGCACTGCCCTGGTGCCATTCGTGCCCAGGTGCCAGGTTGGTACCACCAAGGGCCAGGGCCTGGGGGGTGGGGGAGCCATGCCCATGAAAGGGGCGTGAGGGAGAGTATTAAGGGTGTAGGGGTGGGGGGGAGGGGTTTGAAGGGGCTTTATAAACATTGAAGGGGGGGGGGGGGTTTGAAGGGCGGGTCCTTAAAGGGGGAAAGGTCCTGAAAGGCAGGCTTGGGGGGACCTGGAAGTGAGTGCCCTCAGCGACCCCCATAGTGAGGTGTCCTCACTGGGGGGGCTTAGAACTTAAGACCATAAGACAAGGGAACAGAATTAGGCCACTCGGCCCATCGAGTCTGCTCCGCCATTCAATCAAGGCTGATATTTTCTCATCCCCGTTCTCCTGCCTTCTCCCCATAACCCCTGATCCCATTATTAATCAAGAACCTATCTATCTCTGTTTTAATGTTCATGTCGGAAGGAAGTGGCATTGCCCATGGGTGGGGGTGCCCTCAAGCTCGCTGAGAGATCGGGGCACCTTACCCCGATGGCAGGTTCCCCGGCAGCGGGACGGTGAGCCATGCCAAACGGCGTAGACATCGGCGAGATTGGAAGATGCAGGCAGAAGCCAATGGTGAGCTGTCTCTGCTGCTGGAAAAATACGCTGGGAGGCGGGGGGGGGGGGGGGGGGGGGGGGGGGGGGGGGGGGGGAGAGGAGAGAGAGAGAGAGAGGGGGGGGGGTGCATAGCATCCCCCTACCCCCACCCCGCCCAGTGTCTAAACTTGACAAAGGTACTTCATTGATTGCAAACACTTTGGACAGTCTGGAGGATGTGGAGGGGATACATAAATGCAAGTTCTTTCTTTTTAATAAGAGTGTGGAACATAGCCATAAATTTCAGCATCAGTTCACAGGAATGAGTGAGGTATACTTCACACTTTACAGTGCATTCAATTTATTGCGACAGCCAAACAAACCTATATACACAACAACTTTAATGACTATTTTCCCAATTTGATCTTGAAGCCCTCTGGGAAATACTGGGAAATAATGAACCTCTGGTAGAACTGGAAGCATCGTGCCCGCTTCTTGTGCAGTGGGTCCCCGTTCTGCCTCTGATTCACAAGGTTCTGGGCCCAAGCCCCACTCCAGGGGTTGAGCACTCAATCCAAGCCGAACATTCCAGGGCCAGCACCGAGGGAGGTGCTGTGTTTTGGGTGAGATGTTAAATTGAAGCCCATCTGCCTGTTTGGGCAGATGGAAAAGGTCCCATGATACCATTACAAAGGAGAGCAAGGCCGTGCTCCCTGGTGACCCGACCAATATTTATCCCTCAATCAACATCGCAAAAAACAGGTTATCTAGTCATGATCACATTGCTGTTTGTAGAAGCTTCCTGTGCACTAAATTGGCAGCTGCCTTTCCTACATTACAACTGGGACTACACTTCAAAAGTCCTCAGTAAAGGACTAGGAGACACTATGTAGTCATGGAAAACAAATCCAAGTCCTTCTTTTATCGAACACACTGATTAGACAACTCTTCTTTTCTTCTTCTGGTGCTCGCGTTGAGATATAAATAACCTTGGAATGAAAAAGGCTGTTCGATTCATTTCATGAACTCTCTGCCACCCATTCAATTTTCTGAGGTAGAGTTCTATTAAATATACATTGATCCCGACAAGCAAGAAGGCAAAGTTCTGGCAGGTTTCATCCATCTATGTGACTTATTCCCAGCACCAACCAACAGCAGTCGTGCATAGTGGCCTCTGCTGCATTTAATCATCTCAGTTTATAGCTGCTTGGCTCATAAAGTCCCAGTGACGCATCCTTCGATACTCTTGTACTAACTGCTCCTTCTATTTGTCTTTACCCTTATATTTCTTATACCCATGGGTTTGGTTCTTTGAGCTTCACAGGATTGAAGGTTTGGGATGGTCTAATCTCTGTATGGTATGAATGCACGGTAGGACAGTGGTTAGCACTGCTGCCTCACAGCTCCAGGGTCCCAGGTTCGATTTCCACCTTGGGTCACTGTCTGTGCGGAGTCTGCACGTTCTCCCCGTGTCTGCGGGGTTTCCTCCTGGTGCTCCGGTTTCCTCCCACAAGTCCCGAAAGACGTGCTGTTAGGTAATTTGGACATTCTGAATTCTCCGTCAGTGTACCGGTGCCAGAATGTGGCGACTAGGGGCTTTTCACAGTAACCTCATTGCGGTGTTAACGTAAGCCGACTTGTGACAATAATAAAGATTATTATAGATTTGTCATGAGATAAGTAGGAAAGTAAGTTGTCAAGAGGAGTTGGAGAGTCTGTAAATGGATATTGACAGGTTAAGTGAGTGCACGGAAATTTGGCAGATGGAGTAGGAATTGGGGTAAACAGGAACTTGCCCATTTTGGCCGGAAGAAATGGAAAGCGGGTCTGTTAAAATGGAGAGAGATGGCACAACTCAGCGGTACAGAGGAATCTGGGTGTCCTGGAACAAATCCTCTAAAGTTAGTATCCAGGCACAGCATGTGATTAGGATGGCAAATGGAATGTTGGCATTGATTGAAAGAGAAATGGAATATACAGGGAAGTGAATTCTCTGCGTGGGCAGGATTCTCCGATCTGCAGGCAGCGCATGCCTGCCCGTCGGTTTCCCGACGGAGTGGGGTGGCTACAGTGGTAAATCCCATTGGCCGGACGCGGGAAGGGAGAATCTCGTTGCCAGCGCCGGCGCCCCGCCGAGGAACCACTACGCCTGGGGAGGCGGGAGAATTCACCCCAACATCTTAGTGAGACCAGATCGAGACTACTGTGCACAGTTTGGTCTTCTTATTTGAAAAAAATATATAATTGTGTTCGAAGCAGTTCGGAGAATATTCACACGACTCATTCCTGGGATGAGGGCTATTCCTACGAAGGCAGGTTGGAGAGGTTAGGAAATGGAAGCGAGACCAGAATCAGATCAACCACAATTTTACTGAATGGTGGAGCCGGCTCGAAGGTCCAAATGGCCAACTCTTGCTCCTGAGTCCTATGTTCCTATCATCTCTACATATCCCCTCACTGCCGGATAAATGCTAAATCCACAGAGTGGCAGTGAATACAGACATTTCTAAATTGCCTGAACAGTTACATTTAAACAAATTAATCCTGCTGTAGGAACGGAAACTGAGCTTAAAAGCTCAGCCTGTTAATCTTCTCCTTTGATAATGGTGGAGACTAAATAGGAAACAATTGTGGCATTAATCAAGCAGGAGAAGGCAGGAGAATCTGAAGCAATTAAAACCAGAAGCGATAAAGCAAGATGCAGGAATATTCACAGTTTATTCAGGAGGGAGCTGTAAATAACAGAAAATATCAGAGTGTATCCACAATTCTTTCTGATATTGGACTCATGGTATTACTGACAGTTCCTATAAACCGAGGATCTCCCTTGGTTGAGCATTGTGCACAACAATAACTTCACACTATGGTTATTACGATTAAAAGTTTCTGCTTTGGAACAAGCAAATTCCAATGCCAAACAGAATGAGGCTACCACCTCCCAGTGCTTCAACCTGGGACTCAGGCTGAATTTATATCTTGATTAAATGTCAGTCCAAATCAAAGCAACTTCACTGAGGTTAGAGAACAAAGAACAATACAGCTCAGGAACAGGCCCTTCGGCCCTCCAAGCCTGTACCGGTCACCATACCAATCTTTGCCAAAACCCTCAGCACTTCCTTGTGCCGTATCCCTCCATACCCATCCTATCCATGTGTTTGTCAAGATGCCTTTTGAACGCCATTAATGTATCTGCTTCCACAACCTCCCCTGGCAACGCGTTCCAGGCACTTACCACCCTCTGCGTAAAAAACCTGCCTCGCACATCTCCTCTAAACTTTTCCCCATGGACATTAAACCTATGCCCCCTGGTGACTGACCCCTCCACCCTGGAAAAAAGTGCCTGTCCATCCACTCTATCCATGCTCCTCATAATCTTGTAGACCTCTATCAGGTCGCCCCCTCAATCTCCGTCTTTCTAAGGAAAACTGTCTGAGTCTATTCAGCCTCTCCACATAGCTAACACCCTCCAGACCAGGCAACATCCTGGTAAACCTCCTCTGCATCCTCTCCAAAACCTCCACAACCTTCTGGTAGTGTGGTGAACAGAATTGTGCGCAATATTCCAAGTGCGGCCGTACCAAGGTTCTATACAACTGTCGCCATGATGTGGAGATGCCGGCGTTGGACTGGGGTGAGCACAGTAAGAAGTCTTACAACACCAGGTTAAAGTCCAACAGGTTTGTTTCAAACACGAGCTTTCGGAGCACGGCTTCTTCACCTGAAGAAGGAGGCGTGCTCCGAAAGCTCGTGTTTGAAACAAACCTGTTGGACTTTAACCTGGTGTTGTAAGACTTCTTACTGTGCTATACAACTGTAGCATGACTTGCCAGTTTTTATACTCAATGCCCTGCCCAATGAAGGCAAGCATTCCGTCTGCTTTCTTGACTACCTTGTCCACTTGTGTTGCCACGTTCAAAGATCTGTGGACCTGCACGCTCAGATCTCTCTGACTTTCTGTATTCTGAAGAGTTTTGCCATTTACGGTATATTTCCCCTCTATATAGTTGTGTTCAAAATGTTAGGAAAGGTGTCCTAACCATTCCCAGGGGCATCCTCAACATTGAGTTTTCAGTATTCCTGTTGGACTTTGAGGAAACAGAGCTAACGTTGAGATCTGTGGGTACTTCAAGAGTGTATTTTGAAGCTTAAAGATGCTTCAGCAGTTAGCAGCTGGCTCTGATCAAGGCTGAGAATCAAAGTTTATCGAGGCTGAATGGGTTAGACTTAGCTGACTAAGAAATTTGCAAGGCTAACTATTTCTTATCTTGTCCTGTCTTCCAATTACTATTTAAGTCTAGACAATGTGAAAGGGGTTTCCAAACATGGACAGGCCTGGTTTTTCTCAATTAATTAAAAAATGCATTCATCATCAGTACTTGACAAGTCCCCCTCTAAGGTATTGTCACCAAATAAGGAATCTTTGAAACAACATACTTGTTGAAATAAAATTGAAGAATTTTATGAATCATTAGTGTCAGAACATGGAGGCTTTTAGACAAAGGAACAGGAAAACAAGCATGTTGAGCAGGAAAGATGGACAAATGTCTTTTGATAGAGACATTTTAATATGTAGTACAACCTGGACAACTAATGACATCTGTGCCACAAATGTGCCAGGCCCCCAACTAGAGAGAATCTAACCACTGCCCTTTGACATTCAAAGGCATCAAAGTCAGTGATTTCCCCAGTATCAACATCCCAGACGTCACCATTGACCAGGATCTTAACGGCTCCATACGGTGGATCGAACAGAAGGTCAGAGGCTGGGAATTCCGTGGTGAATGACCAACTCCTAACTCCTCTACAAGGCACAGGGAAGGTGTGTGGTGGAATAAGCTCCACGTGTCTGAATGAATGGAACTGCAACAATGCTTCAGGTGATTGACAACGTTCAGTGCAAAGCAGTCTACTTGATTTTCAAACATTCACGCTCTCCGCTACTGATGCACCGTGGCTGGAGTCTGTAAAGGTAAAGTCACCATCGTCCCAGATGACCATAGGCTGCTTTCTCCTTTGAGGGGGGACAGCTGACTGGTGGTGATTTAACCTGAGGGTCACCACACCTCAGGCGAGGGGCAAGGATGAGAAGGGGGAGCCTTCATGAATATCCAAGAATAGCCAGGCTATTCTGCAGTGTGTATGGTTACAATGTCATCCTTATATCAAATATTAATTTTCAATTCATTGGCTGGAACCAGGAATTGGACTTTTAGAAAGACAAACATTTTGAAACATTCTAATGTGATTTCAACCTTCATCAACATGGCTGACACTGATTTACATTACAATAAACTAAGGAAAATAAGGAAATTCGGCATGTCCACATTGACTCTTACCAACTTTTACAGATGCACCATAGAAAGCATCCTATCTGGCTGCATCACAGCCTGGTATGGCAACTGCTCGGCCCAGGACCGCAAGGAACTTCAGAGAGTCGTGAATACCACCCAGTCCATCACACGAACCTGCCTCCCATCCATTGACTCCATCTACACCTCCCGCTGCCTGGGGAAAGCGGGCAGCATAATAAAAGACCCCTCCCACCCGGCTTACTCACTTTTCCAACTTTTTCCATTGGGCAGGAGATACAAAAATCTGAGAACACGCACGAACAGACTCAAAAACAGCTTCTTCCCTGCTATTACCAGACTCCTAAATGACCCTCTTATGGTCTGATCTGATTAACACTACACCCCTGTATGCTTCACCTGATGCCGGTGTATTTACATTGTGTACCTCGTGTTGCCCTATTACGTATTTTCTCTTCATGTGTTAAATGATCTGTTTGAGCTGCTCGCAGAAAAATACTTTTCACTATACCTCGGTACACGTGACAATAAACAAATCCATTCCAATAGATTCTACATACCAACTCCATGGAGAGGAAACAGAAAGGCTGGGATTGTCTGGCAGTTCTCGGCAGTGGGATCGTCCGCACCCGCCAACGGTGATCCCCCAGAGGGGTGGGTGCATAAAACTGCAAACCCCATTGACAGCAGCGGTATCAGCGATATCAGCCACCTCCCTCTGCCACGAAGAACACCATGGGGGTTTGTGCAAAAACTTGTCCATAATCTGCAAAACGCCCCATTGAAAATGACACTTCCTGGGATTTGTGGCCAACCTTCCTTCCTGCCCAATCAACAAGACATCTATGAAAGCCAAGTACAGTTTTCAACAGCGGAAGACAAACTATTTGAAGGTTAATTGCTTGAACAAAAAGATCTTAATTTTTAAGATAGCTCTCCAGGCCAGCTAATTGGGTTATACTTGAAATATGCAATTACAGTTGAATTACTGCCAGTTGGAGGGAACACATCCAACCCAAGGCTTTTGTAGATCATAGATCACAGAATTTAAAGTGCAGAAGGA